>NC_133663.1:190158324-190198324 GCF_037893015.1 Macrotis lagotis
TAAAATTTCATTCTGTGAGAATCTTTCTAGATCATAAACCACCCAAGGAATGATTTACAAGTTCACTGTTGATTAGATTAGAGCACATCTCTACCTAATCAAGAGGCAATAAATACCTCCCTAAATGGAAGGAGCTAATTGAAAACGTGACTAATGTAAGGGAAGATGTAAACTTGGATATTTTACAGTATTTGTCATCAAGAAGTTTTGTAGTAATACACATTTCATATGACTGATAAAGAAATAAGCACTTGATAATAAAAAAAATTTATCAATTCCCTCTACTATTGTTGGAAAAGTGTACCACTAGCTAGTTGGTGAAGTACTCTAGAGCAGGATAAGTTTATTCTTATAGAAGAGATGTGTATACCCATCAAATATAGCTTGATGATGGCATGTGTGCTCTGAGATCTGTGGTTTCATCAACATGTGGAATTCCTGGTCTGGAAACACTTCTACTAATGCAGAATGGCAATTTTTTTTGTAACTTATAGTTATGGTGTGTGCCTGCAACATGGAAAAATTAAATGACATACCTACCCGTGGTTACAAAGCTGATACAAGTAGAAGGCAGAAATTGAACTGGATTCTTCCTTACTTTAAAATTGGCATCTACCTATTATACTATACAGACTTTTTTGAAGACATCTTTAAATAGATAATTCTGTTCTAGTTATTCAGATAGTTTTGCTTGCTCTCTCTTTCTGCAGTCATATATACAAAATTTGTAGATATAAATATTTATACATACATATGTGAGGGTGAACATAGCTCTTTGCCTATTATCTCCCCCCCACCCCATAAAGCTGCGAGTGACTTTTTAGTTTTTCATTTTGTCCCCAGTTCATGAACCAGTATCTGGCTTATAGAAGGTAGCTAATTAATGCTTGTTGATAACCACTTGATTATAGTAACTTTTCTCTCACCTTGTGCTGTGATATACTCATAGATATTTATTATATTTAAAATATATACATATCTTATGAAGATGATATAGATATAAATATCCAGACATTTTTTTTCCATAATTCATTTCTATAATTATTTCAAATTTTATTGTGATGACCCCTTTAGCAAATTGATTTACAAGTTTTTTTTAACTTCCTTAACTCATTACCTCTTTTTTCTACCCTATATCAGCTGCATTTCACTCAAGTTATACCATATCATTTCTTATATTTGCATTAACTCCAGTATCCAGAACTCTAAAAATTATACTCTATCAGTCAAAAACTTCATTTTTTTCAATTTCTTTCATAGGTACTATAACCAATTCCTCATTTTTATTGTGTCATTTGCTTCTTGAGTTATCCTATTTCTCAAAGTCCATCTTCCCAATATAATTTTGCTTTTCTTTATACCCAATCTCGACCCTATGGTTTGCCATTCTGCCTCATTAGATATTCTAGAACTTCTACATTCCTTCTCGTTATATAGTCCTGCATCTGTGAATACTTATTCCTTAGTAACTCTGCCATCTGACTTCTACTTTTCTGCTCAATGGCTACTAAACATCACTGGAAAAATTATAAAATTTTGCTCATTGAATTCACTAACAGCAGAGAGTCTTGCTGATGTATGAAAATCTTTCAGTCTTACCCTTACCGATAGTTCCTTTCATTACCTGCAGAGAGGTTGTTCCAAATCTTTTATTCTTTACTCTTCCAACTAAACCTATCAACAAGTTCAGTTGGTCTTGTACTTTAGTTTACTGAGAATCAAATCACAAGAATGTTGAATTGCTAGGGAACTTACCTGGCTTTTCTATATATAAAAGAAATCCCCACTCTATCAGAGCTGGCAAACAATCAGTTGACCCCTCCTTGAAGTTCTTCAAAACCCATCTCCTTTTAAGTCAGGAATTACACTTTTTAATTGCTTCTATAGTCACATGGTTTTCTCCCACATCTCTAACTTCTAGCTAAAATCTGTTTCTTTGAAATTTCCAGGGGCAGCTAGGTGGCCTAGTGGATAAAGCACTGGCCCTGGAGTCAGGAGTACCTGGGTTCAAATCCGGTCTCAGACACACCTAGCTGTGTGGCCTTGGGCAAGCCACTTAAACCCGTTTGCCTTGCAAAAACATAAAAAAAGAATTATAGAGGAGAAATTTCCATTAATTCATCCTAATTTGGCTTTTCTTGAGTCAAAACAGAATAAATTTAATTTTAATTTACACAATAGGCCTTCAATTATTTTAAGACAGCCTTCCCCTCCCCCCAAACATACAAGTCTTCTTTTCTCCAGACTAAAAAGTCCAATTCAATTTAAGAAGATTTAACAAGGCTCTTTAGTACCTCAGCATCTTTTCCTTTGTTCACAAGAGATCTTTCTACCTCTTTCTTCATATACCTCTCTATCCAGTTTTCTCTTACTTTCTAAGGGACTTTAGTCTACCTTAGGGTCTTTCCTATCAATTTTTATAGAATTATGGAATATCAAAATTGAACGAAATCTCAGAGTACATCTAGTCCAATTTGAACATGAACAAAACTCCTCACTGCTCCCTGTCGTTCCTTGGAAATTTCTTCCTCCTCATGAAAGAGTAATTTTAAAAAATGTATTGATATTATCATGTTGCTTTTCAGGAAAATCAAATCAAAACCCCCAACCCCCCAAATTTCAGTAGCTTTTTATTGCCTTTTAAATAAAATTTCTGTCCCTTTCCATGATTTTTAAGATTTAGTGCCATCCTACCTTTCCACTCATCTCATATTACTCACACCATATCCTTTTTTGCTCAAGCAAATTGTAAAATTCTCTGCCATTTTAAGATACATTTTACTGTTACACCTACTTAACTTTGCTTAGGTTGTTTCCTCTCTTTTAAATGCTTCCTCCCCTGATAAACAACATTATTTTTACAAGCTCCAATGCTGTTCAAAAGTTTTTGTTTTTTCCATCAAGGAATTTGACATAATCTTAATATGTCATGTTCAATGGAGTCAAATGCTTGTTTTTGTAAGCAAAAAGAAAAATGAACAATAATGTATTATTCTCCTAATCCTTTAAGGACCATGATTCTATTTTAGATATCTCTGATATATGGCAACTTAAATCCTTTATCAAAAAATTGAAGGTCACCAAAATTCAAAAGAATTTAAATTTAATCATATTAAGAATTTAAAATAAAGGTTTCTTTTTAAAAGATGACCACATCATTAAGGTGACTACCTCATTGGCAAAACTGAGATTTTTTTAAAAAAAATCTGCTTTCCAAAATAAAATTTCTTTTGTAAACAAATAGCATTTAGTAAAGTCATGCGTATCTGTATGCCTTTAAAAACATGCCCCTTCATTCCTGATATGAGCAGAGCCCTAGGTTAGCAGGCTGATTTCCTTTTTTCTTCAATTCTTTTCTTTCCTCTTACCCCCCCCCCCCCCAATTTCCTTATTTTCTTCTCTGACAACCTAGCAATTTTCATGAAACTAATCCTTGAAAACAATCTTGAAAAATTCTCTTTTTAGCAGCCTTCCTAGTCCCTCAAATATCACTGGTTTTAAATTCATTCCCAATGCCAGAAGGCACTGTTAATTGCCTTTCTGCCTATTCTGGCAAGTGAATTTTATAAATGGTTAAATTCTTAAACCAACATTTATATAGTAATATTGTCTTCTTGTGTTTTTCCCCAAAAAGGCTTTGTGAGATTTTGGGTACTATAATAGACTGGTGGGAAAAATAATTGCAAGGGTGTCTTCTGGTGTCTCTTAAATGATAATGTGTAGACAGCTGTCTTTTTCATCTATGTATAAGAATAGCCGAATCTCAGAGCCGAAGTTATTACACTTGTCTATGACCTTGTTTTCTAACTTTGGCATCAGTCAACTCCATCAAGCCAAGATTTGCTCTTTATTATTGTCACCGTGCTGCCACATATCTTTGATGCTTCATTAAGCCCATCTGATAGGTGACAGAATGTGGGCTTTCCTAGTCCACCTGGTTTAGTTAGGTACTTTTAGTCGGTTATCTCCTATGCCAAAAACCTGATAAGCCAGGTGTTTTATTTGTGAATAAGATATCACTTACCAGTAAAAGAAAATTATCAATCCAAGTGTAGACTTCATCTGCCTCAACAGTTCCCAGCCAAGGCTTCTGGAAAAGTGTGTGCACAGCAGTGAACCCAATGTCTGCAACAGCATGATGTGACATTGCAAAAGGGACGCTGATCCACTGTAACAAAAAAATCCAAAACCATTGTAACAGTACCCATGGCAGGTGATTGAAACAGCAACAGTATTAACTTCAAAGGACCTCTCATTCCAGAGATAGTATGGGAGTTGGACAATTGGTCAGAAAGAGATTATAGGGGACCCTGAGCTGGCACTGGGTGCACAACCTTGATGCTTTGCCCACTGTAATTTGTGGGTCGCAGTTTCAGGATATAGAGGAGCACCAGTCCTTCCTGTCACAAGAAAGTGGGGTCCTTACAGGGTAAAGACCAGAGAAGATATCTGGAAAGCAATGATTATGTCTCTCCCCAAAGAAAACCTCCTTAGAAGCACTAAAAACATATAGACTTCCCAGAATTACTTCTGAATAAAGCAGCACAACAAAACCTTTAATTTGGGATAGTGCTCCTCCTCCATACTGTCAATCAAGCCCAATTTTAACACACATTTAAAATAAGTTGTAAAAATTAGTTAGCAAAAGAAAAATTAATAAAAGAACTTGAGGAGGCATAGCATATATGATAGAGAGAAACTGGGAAGTTGTTTGAGCTCTTCCCAGTTTCCCTCAAAAATAATGCTAAATAAAGCTTCTAAATGGTTTCTGAAGCAAAGAATCCTCAAAAAGATGGAGTGAAAAAATGTTACTGCATAAAATGTTTTAGAATGACTTCAGGAAAAGGTCTGACTCCCTTGGGTGAAAGGGGAACACAAACCAGCACAGACTGGCACTGGGGTGCCAGTGGGAGATTCTTGGCCCCAGTACAGATCAGAAATCGAAGCCCCCAATCCTGACTCAGCAAGACAGCTGTAAGGCCTCAAACTCCAACACAAAAAGCAAATTGTGAGCCTCAGAATCCTGGCAAATTAGATGTGATAAGACTAGGCCATACTAGCACAGTGGGCAAGCTGTCAGTACCTGTGGCCCCAGTGTGGAAAGTCAGACCACTAGTTCCCAGAAGAAGAAGCTCCTGTGCCTAGGAGCAGAGCTCATCTTTTAAAAAATGAGTAAAAAAATTTTTAAAAAGCCCTTACCAAAGAAAGTTACATTGCAACGGGAAAGATCAAAATAGAAATTCAGAAAAAAATGGGAAAATGACCACATGTGAAGTCTCAAAGGGGAATAGAAATTTATCTTAAACTTACTTTTGGAAGAGCTCAAAAATATATTAAAAATCAAGTAAAAGAGATAGAAGAAAATTGGGAAAATGAGAAATATGCAGGATAATTATAAAAAAAGAATCAACAGCTTTGAAAAAGAAAGCACAGAAATTGAAGAAATCAACTTCTTAAAGAGTACTGTTGATCAAATGAAAAAAACCCCACTGAAAAAAAAATTTCTTTAAAAAGGAGAATTGTCCAAATGGAAAAGGAGATACAAAAACTAACTGAAGAAAAAATTCCTTAAAAATTAAAACTGGACAGATAGGATCTAATGACTCCATGAGTCATTAATAATTAGTCAAACAAAATGAAAAGAATGAAAAAGTAAAAGAAAACATAAAATACTTCATTGGAAAAATAACTAACCTGGAAAATAGATACAGGAGAGATAATTTAAGAATTATTGAACTATCTGAAAGCCATGATCAAAACAAAAAGGGCCTGGACAACAGCTTTCAAGAAATTATCAAGGAAAACTGCTTTGCTATCTTAGAATCAGAGGGTAAAATAGTCATTGAAAGAATTCACCATCACTTCCTGAAAGAGATCCAAAATGAAAACACAAAGTAATAGTGTAGTCACATTGTAGAATTATTAGATCAGAAAGAAAACACTGCAAGCATTCAGAAATGTGAAGAATCCATAGTTAGATTTAAAAAGGATTTAGCAGCCTCAACATTAAAGGATCAGAGGGCTGGAATATGATACTATGACCAAAAATCCACCATCCAGCAAAACAGTATAATCTTGAAGGGAAAATGATGAATTCAATGAAATAGGGGATTTTCAAATTTTCTTGATAAAAGGATCAGAGTTGAATAGAAAATTTTATCTTCAAATTTAAGACACAAAGTGATGCTTAAAAAATCAAATAGGAAAAATGTTATTAAATAATATTAAATTGTTTATATTACTATACAGATAGATGATATTTGAACTCTTGAGATCTATATCTCTATTAGAGCAGTAAGAAAGAGTATATTTAGATAGAGAGTATGGGTATAAGGTGAGTTCGATGTGATATAAAAAATTAAGGGGAGGCTGAATAGGGTAAATCATAGCACATGAAGAGGCAAAAAATCCTATTAAAGTAAAGGAAGGGGTTGAGCATTTTAAAAATATTATTCTCATTGGATTTATATCAAAGAGGAAATAATACACACACACACACACACACACACATATATATATTTATATGTTTATATATTCATTTGAGTTTAGAAATTTAGCTTAACCTGTAGGAAGTAGGAGGGAAAAGGGGAAGAAGGGACCAATAGAAGAGAAGATAAAAGGGAAGGCAGAAGTAGTAGGAGGGGAAAGGGGAAAGAAAAAAAGGAGGGCTGATAGAAGGGAGGGCAGATTGAGGAATGGTGCTCAGAAGGTAAACAAGAGAAGGGATAGGGTTGAAGAAAGAAAAGAATAAACAAGGGAAAAATATGATGGAAGGAAATACAGTTAGTAAATATAACATGAATGTGAAAGGGATAAACTTTCCCATAAAATAGAACTGGAAAGTAGAATCTAACAAAAAAAACCCAGATTCCAATAATAAGTTATTTACAAGAAACACATTTGAATCAGAGACATAGATACAATGTAAGGTAAAAGGCTGAAGCAGAATAAATTATGCTTCAATGGAAGTAAAAAAAAAAAGAGCAGGGGTTAGTAATCCTGATCTCAAACAGGAAAAAAAAAGTCAAAGTTCTTTTAATTAAAGGACATAAAAGAGGAAATTACATCTTGCTAAAATGAACCATGAAGTAATGTTATATCATATCAGGCACCTATATACACCAATTGGTCTGGCATCCAAATTCTTAGAGGAAAAGCTAAATGAGTTACAGGAAGCCACAGATAGCAAAACAAGACTAGTGGGTAATCTCAATCTTCCTCTCTTAGAACTAGATAAATCTAACCACAAAATAAAGAAGGAAGTTAAGAAGGTCAATAAAATTTTAGAAAATTTAGATATATTAGACCTCTGGAGAAAACTGAATAGAGATAAAAAGGAATATACTTTTTTTTTTCTCAGCAGTTCATGGCATTCACACAAAAATTGACCATGTATTAATTAAGGAATGAAAACCTCAATCAAATACAGAAAGACAGAAATAGTAAATACATATTTTCAGAATAGGAAGCAATAAAAATTATATGCAACAAAGAGCCATGGAAAGATAGACTAAAATTAATTTGAAACTAAATAATCTAATCCCAAAGAATTAGTGGGTCAAGCAGCAAATCTTAGAAACAATAATTTAATCAAAGAGAATGACAATAAGGAGGCAATATAGCAAAGCTTATGAAATGCAGTCAAAATACTTTTAAAGGGAAATTTTATATCTTATATCTTTATATCTTACAGAAATGAAATAGAGAAGGAAAAATCTATTTATTAGGAATACAACTAAAAGGTAGAAAAAATTAAAAATCCTCAAATAAATGTCAAATTACAAATTTTGAAAATCAAAGAAAATAATGAAAGCTAAAAAGCAACTTAATTAATAAATAAGACTGAGTTGTTTTTTGAAGAAGACCAATAAAATAGATAAACTTCAGTTAATTTAATTTAATAAAAAGGAAAAATACCAAATAAACAATATCAAATACATAAGGGTGAATCCACCACCAATGAAGAAGAATTTAAAGTAACAATTCAGAGATATTTTTCCTAATTGTAAACCAATAAATGTGAAAATTTAAATGGCATGGATGAATATTTACAAAATATAAATTGCCTAGATTAATAGAAGAGGAAATAAAATAAGGGAAAAAAACCCATTTTAGAAAAAAAATAAATCATCAATGAACTCACTAAGAAAAAAATCTCCAGGCTGTACATACTCTTTGACTCAACAATGCCACTACTTAGGTCTGTATCCCAAAGAGATCATAAAAATGGATAAAAACCCCACATGTACAAAAATATTCTTAGTAGCTTTTTGTAGTGGCAAAGAATTGGAAATTGAGGGGATGCCCTTCAATTGGGGAATGGCTAAACAAATGGTGGTATATGGATGTGATGGAACACTTTTGTTCTATAAGAAATCATGATGGACCGGATTTCAGAAAAGCCTGGAAGAAATTACATGAACTAATACTGAGTGAAATGGGCAGAACCAAAATATTATACACACTGACCACAACAGTGAGTGATGATCAATTATGATGGACTTGTTCATTTCAGCAGTACAATAATCAAAGACAATTCTAAAAGACTTGTGATGGAAAATGCCATCCACATCTATAGAGGCAATGTGGAGTTTAAATCCAGACCAAAACTTACTATCCTCGATTTTTATAAGTTTTGTTAGGCATTGTCATTTTTTCTCTTTAATTTTTCCCCCTTCCATTTGGATTTGATTCTTCTTTTATAAAAAGATTAATATGAATCTGTGTTTGGCATAATTGTACATATAGAGTGTTAGATGACCAACTATGATGGATTATGCTTTTTTCAGTAGTTTAGTAATCGAACACATCCTGAGATATCTGTTAAGGAAAATGTTATCAACATCCAGAGATTAAACTATGGATTCTGAATGCAGAGCAAAACATGCTATGTTTATTTTTTAAACTTTTAAAAAACTTATTATATTTTTCCTTTCTTTCTCATGGTGTTTTCCCCTCTTAATTCTAATTCCTCTTTCAGAACATGACTAATATGGAATTATGTTAAATACGATCATACATATACAACTTTTACCACATTGTTCACCAACCAACATGGTGGCAAAGTTAGGGTGGTAGAAAAATGTGAAACTCATAAACTTGCAATTGGATGAATGTTGAAAATCACCTTTGCATGTAATTGGAAAAATTAAATAAAAGTTCAATGAAAAGGGAAAAAATAGATTCTGAAAAAAGTTTTTGACAAAATATAGCACCCATTCTTATTAAAAAGACTAGAGAGCACAGGAATAAATATGAGATTTCCCTAAAATGATAAGCAGAACCTAAGGCTTGATATATAATGGGGATAAGCTTGGAGAATTCTCAATAAGATTAGGGGCAAAACAAGGATTCTGATTATCACCATAATATTTAATGTTGTACTAGAAATGTAAGAGAAGAAAAAGAAATGGAAGGAATTAGACTAGAACCAATACTATCACTCTTTGCAGATGATACAATGGTATACTTAGAGGATTCTAGAGAATCAGTTAATGAAACACTTGAAACAGCTAACAACTCTAGCAAAGTTTCAGGATATAAAACAATCCCACATAAATCATCATCATTTCAATATATTACCAATAAAACCCAGCAGTGAGATAGGAGAAATTCATATAAAGTAACTAGTAGACAAAAAAAATTGAGAATCCATCTGCCAAGAAAAATCCAGGAACTATGTGAACAAAATTACAAAATATTTTTCATAAATATAAAGTCAGATCTAAAAAACTGGAAAAATATCAATTGCTTATGGGTAGACTGAGCTAATATTATAAAAATGACAATTATTTCTAAATTAATCTACTTATGTCTTGCAATAGCAAACAAACTACCAAACAATAATTTCACAGAGCTAGAAAAATAATAACAAAACTTATCTGGAGAAACAAGAATAGGTCAAGTGAGTTAATGAAAAAAATGTAAAGGGGGATGTAGTCAAACCAGTTCTAAAACTATACTATACAATGGCAATCATCCAAATTATTTGATACTACCTAGAAACAGTGTGGTGGATCAATGGGATATAGAAGACACAGTAGGATATAATTATAGTAATTTTTTATTTGATAAACCCAAAGACTCCAGCTTCTATAATAAGAACTCACTATATAACAAAAACTTCTGAGAAAACTGGAAAATAGTATGACAGAGACTAGATATAGACAAAATCTCATTCCCTATTCCAAGATAAGGTCAAAATGTATACATGATTTTAGACATAAAGGATGATACCATAAATCAAATAGGATAATTTTATATGTCGGATCCATGGAGAAGAAAAGAATTTATAACCAAAGAAGAAATAGAGCATATTATGAAATGCAAAAATGGGCAATTTTGATTACATTAAATTAAAAAGTTTTTTGCACAAAGCCAGTGTAATCAACATTAGAAGAAACCCAGAAAACTGGGAAATAATTTTTACAATCAGTGTTTCTGATGAAGGACTCATTTATAAAATATATAGAGAACTGAGTTAACTTTATCAGAATACAAGTCATTCCCTAATTGATAAATGCCCAAAGGATATGAATAGGCAGTTTCAGTTGAGAAAATAAAGGTATCTATAGTCATATAAAAATGCTCTAAATTACTATTGATTAGAGAAATGCAATTTAAAATAACTCTGAGGCACCATCTCACACCCATCAGAGTGGCAAACATGACCAAAAGGAAAATGTTAGATTTTGGATGGGATATGGGAAAACTGGGACAGTAATTCACTCTTGTAAACTGATTCAATCATTCTGTAGAACACTTTGGAACTATGCCCAAAGGGTTATAAAACTATGTATGCCTTTTGATCCAGCACTACCACTCTTAGGTCCATATCCTAAAAAAACTTTTACACAAACAAAACCAGTGGAACCAAGAAAAGGAAAAAGGACTCACACGTACAAAAATATTTATAGCACTTCTTTTTGTGGTGGCAAAGAATTGCAAAGTGAGGAGATGTCCATAAATTGGGGAATGACTGAACAAGTTGTAGAATATGATTGTAATGGAATACTATAATTCTATAGGAAATGTTGAGCAGTAGAGAAAAAATGATAAGATAAAAGTCTAAATTGACATTTGGTCAACTGTACCAAGTAATATAAGTATAATAGTATAAATATAATAGTATAAGTACTAGATGAAGAAGGCATCTAGGAAATCATTTGTTCAAAAATTTAAAAAGGTCAAGGTTAAGTGGATCAATTAAAAGTAAAAATAAATGGCACAGAAATAAAAAATTGTTAATATTAAACAAAATTAAAAGATACAGCGTCTCTTGGTAGATAGAGGTCTTACTATTATTATGGTTGGTTACCATCTGAAATATTGTGTCCATTACTGAGCACCACATTTTGGGAAGGGCATTGGCAAACTGAAGATTATGCAGGAGAAATAGGGTGAGCAGGTTGGTAAGTTTATTGCACATCCTGCCATATGGGTCCCAACCAAAGGATTGAGTGAAGCAATTAGAAATACATTACATGTTGATGAGATGGGGGTAGGGATCATGCTAGTTGTCTTTAAGTAATTCAAATGCTATCAATGTAGGAAATACATTCTACATGGTTTCAGAATGAAGAACTAGGAGCAATGGGTAGAAGTTGCAAAGAGAGATTTTAGTACAATAAGAGGAAAGTCTTTCTAAAACTTAGAACTATTTGAATTTTGGATGGACCATTTGAAGAAGACATTTCTTCTTAGACTATCTTAATCTGTGAACAAATTCTTATTAGATCCTACCATTATCATTAATTATCATTCTATCTCTTTCTTGACTTTCTAAGTCACATTCTTTGAAGCAGTTGTCTACAAACATTTTTTCCACTTCCTTAATTTTCTTCCAAACCCTAAATGCAATATGATTTCTGACATTCTTTTTATTTTAATTTTTTTTTTGCAAGGCAATGGGGGTTAAGTGGCTTGCCCAAGGCCACACAGCTAGGTAATTATTAAGTGTCTGAGGTCGGTTTTGAACTCAGGTATTCCTGACTCCAGGGCTGGTGCTCTATCCACTGTGCCACCTAGCTGCCCCTGACCTCATTTATTAACTGAAATCTCTCTCTCTCCAAATTTATCAATAGACACTTAATTTCCATATATAATGTCCTCCTCTTCATCTTCAACTTTTTTTTTTACCTCTGCAACATTTGACACTGATCACTACCATTTCTTTACAGATATTCTCCACTCAAGGTTTTTGTGATACATTCTTCTGGGTCTTTTTTTTTCAGGGCAATAGGGTTAAGTGGCTTGCCCAAGGCCACACAGCTAGGTAACTATTAAGTGTCTGAGACCGGATTTGAACCCAGGTACTCCTGATTCCAGGGCTGGTGCTTTATCCACTACACCACCTAGCCACCCCTGGGTCTTTTCTTAATGTAATTAATGTGTACTCCATATTCTCCTTTGCTGGCTCATCAACTATGTAATATGCAATAACTATAGTATCTTCTAAAGTTCTGTCCTAGGAACTCCCCCCTTTTTTCTCTTTACACTCTTACTTGGTAATCTTACTAACTTCTATGAGGTTCTGTATATAGATGTATTCCAGTTCTCTGTATCTAGCTCCAGACATAATCCTGCCCTCAAAACTTACACCTTCAAATGTCTATTTGACATATAAACTACATGTTTTATAGGCTTTTGAAACTCTAAAGCAAAACTACAAAATTTAAACTTCTGAATTTCTCTTTGCTAAATCTCCACAATATTTCTCACAAATGTCCTCTACTATCCATTTAATTGTCATTTTACTTCAGGTCCTCACTACCTTTTGATGATGTTTGTCCTTCACTCCTAAAAAGAATATGACATCAGGGAGGTGGTTCCTTGATAAACACATGAATTGAATTTGAAAGAGGGGGTGTTGTGCTGTCATCAGCCTCATTTTCTTCTCCAGAGTCATCTAAATCTAGTGGCCAGGATGACTGGAGATGACTCTGGATACAAGTCATAAGGGTCAAGTGACTTACTTGTCCAAGGTCACAGGGCTACTAAGTATTCCATCTTTGAGGCTGGATTCGAACTCTCATTCTTCTGACTCCAAGGCCAGTGTGGTATTTACTGTGCCACCTAGCTCCCCACTATACTATTATTCATCATCTAATTTTCCACCTTTCCCATTTCTCCCCTCTTCCTTATGTTAATATAACTACAACCTAAGAAGGGGAAATATAAATTTGATAATTGAGCAATCTCTGAAGTAGCAGACTATTGAATACTGGAAGAGGAATGCCTTGCTATGTTTGCATTATGACATCATTAAGTGAGTCAGTTGCTTGTAGATTAGCAACTAGCATTTTCCATAATTTTACTTTCATATGCACAATTTGAATACAGAACCCCGTCACTTGTATTACATTTTTTTGTATTTGAATTCAGACTTCTTTGCTCATTCATTTTTGTGATATCATTATTTAATTTTCATAATTATGCATTCTAAGCTCTCTTTTTTTCTTACAAACAATGCCAGTCATCCATTGCCAGCACCAGTGCAGACATATAGCATTACCAAGCTAGGCCTATTTCAGATAAAGTCTAGGAAGATCAGGTCATGGGGTGAAATGATTCTGGTAAAGCAGGGGTGGAGAACATCTGTCCATGATCTGGCCCTGCCACAGCAACTACAGGTAGGACTAGAAATTCAATAAATCTAGGAGTTTTTTGACCAAATATAGCAGATGAATGATGCTTATAAATATACAAATACCCTTGGAAGAAAAATTCTCCACCCCTTTGATAAAAATGCAAGTGAGAAGGATGTCTTACACAGCATATCTCTTTTTGATCCTGAAGGATGACCAGTTTATTCATTTTTAATTCTTTATTTTCTCCTTTGTGGTTTGAAAGTTTATGCTGGTGGTGGGTAAAAGCCTTGAATTTTCAAGGAAATTTATTTATTGATGCCATTAAAATATTAATAAAAGAGAACTTGAACAATTTAAAGCATCTTAAGATCAATGTAAAACCTTGTTGAATAAAAATCTCAAGGATGAAAATAAAATCTATAGTGATGGAAGAGAAGACATCACAATCCTTACCCACTTAACAATGAATAAGTCCACACCTAAGCTCCAAGACTGATTTTAGCCATTAGTTTCAATATTCCTCTGTCAAGCCAATTTCTATTACCTGCTAGACTCAGATTGGTTTAAATCTCAATTCCTTTCTTTTTCTCTTCTAGATAGCTGGTATGAAAATGAAAGCACTATGAAAAACTTACAAGATGATGAATAAAAAGGAAAAAGAAGATCCAGGTTCAAATTCTGCTTTTAATATTCTCTATTTGATCTTGGGAAACTCATTTAATCTCCTTGAGTCTCAGTTTCCTCATATGTAAAAGGAAAGGGTTGTCCTCTGAGGTCCCTTCCAGCTGCAGTTCTATGGTCTTATGAGAAGAAAGGACCCTGAATAAGATTCACAGAGAACTATGCCTGGAAAAATATGGACAATGATCATACTGTGAATTAATGAGTTGTGAATTTTATACATGGTGTGATAATTCACTTTGTTGGGATCATATAATCAAAGTACTGACATATACTATAAAAGATTTAGGGTTTGACCCTTTATTGTAATTTCTGAGTCTGCCTTTTTGTGTATTTATTCTTGGTAATCTCATGGCACCTGCATGTGAACTGTTATTAAAGCCATAATCATAGTATTTAATTTCAATTCTCTAAAGTAATTTGAAAGCAATAAGCAGAAACATGCCTGCACACAGAATTGTTCTACAGGAATTAACAATAAAAGCATGTTGGTATTCAAAAGCATTAATGAACCTTTTTTATGTTTCTCAGAGAGATTTGTCTTATATTTAATAGGAAGTGATATAGAGTAAAGAGAAGAATATAATTATGTTTTCACATGGTACAGTTTTTCCCCTAAGCAAATCATATATAATAAATGATGGACTCAATCTCACAATGATACTATGATGCTACCTGAAATAATGCTTGGTGAATTCAGGGTACTTGCTTAAGAAAACTAAACAAGTTAGCAGAAGATAATTTCTCTCAAGTTCTGAAGATAGTAACTATCTGCTAACATCAAAGAATGTTTCATACCTGAATTTGGGTCAGAGTCCATGTGAGAAGCAAAATAGTCTCCAAAACTTGGTGCTACACTATTGAAAAACATTAGAATTCCGAAGAGCCTAAGAAATTCTTGGATATCAAATTAAGTTCATATCTTTGTTTCAATTTTGTTTTGTAAAATGACTAGAAAATTGTTGACATCATTGTTAAAGAAAGCAGAAATGTTAACTTCTGTATTAATAACCATGTGCCAACAGACTTTTAGTTGACTGTGTTATTATTTTAATGCTGAAAAAAAAGAGAGTTGGCCAAACTCACCAATCCCAGGAAGATACAGAAGAGCTGGACAACATCAGTGTAGGCAACTGAGTAGAGTCCACCCACCAGGGTATATAGAATAGCAATCAAGGCAGAAACAATAACTGAAATATTTATATTGATATCAATAATCACACTGATGGTTGCACCTGAAGGGAAAGAAAATATTGTAGTTGAGGTATTATGAGTTGTATTTCTTTTCAAGATCATGGGTAGTCAAAAGAGTTAAGCTTAAAGGACAGTTAGATTTTATTTTCTGTGCAGTTTGATATGTGAGTTATTTTCATAAAACCTAGGAGTTTCATAAAACCTAGAAAGAAAAAGGAGTTTAGAGAATATCTAGTCTTCTAGTTCAACCTCACATCATAGATGAGGAACTGAGGATCAAAAGAGGAAAGCAACTTGTCCAGTCACAGAAGTAGTATATAGTTAGAGTCAATATCAGAATGCAGGGTTTCTAACTCAATTCAGCATTCTTTCTAATTCATCTTATTAGAGAAAAATTATTTTCTGTAAGTGATGGTATCTTTATCTGTATCAACAGTTGCTAACTATGTGATTCTGGACAAGTCACATAGACTGCCTCAATTTCCTTGTCTGTAAAATGGGGATGATAATAATACTTATTTCTTAGAGTTGTGAAGATAAAATGATTAGTGTATATATATAAAGTATTTTGCAAACATTAAAGAACTATATAAACAATAGCCATCATTATTGATAACACTGAGGTTTAAATGGAAGTGCTCTTGGAGCCATTAATGTTATTAAATTTTCCTTTCACATAATTTTAATGCATGTGCAACTATTTTAAGTTGGCTTGTCTAGTTAGTAATTTCTCAAAAAATAGAAAAAATACCATCTGTTGCTCTAAAGGGTCTTTAAAATAAAAATTTAGGTACGTTTTAGAAATAAATTATGCTTTATGACTTTTTTGTTGCAAAAATTTTGGAAATTGTGATTCTCTTAAAGATTAACATTAGACTAATGTTAATGTTAACATGCAAATGAGATATTTTGCACTCTTATATGGTAACAATTACTCTTTTAAAGTTATCTGTTATCATACAGTAAACACCTAAGTATTCACATCAAGAGCATAGTTAATTGAAATGAGTGGATCATTCAAAAAAAATTCCTATTTGGCCCTGTAATAAGCTAATTTTAAGAATTTACTTTATCTCTGCTTTTATGTGTATAAAGGGAGACAACAAAGCTTCAAAAAAGTTTTTATTTATTTAACACAATGGGGTTAAATGACTTGCCTAAGGTCACACAGTTAGGTAATTATGAAGTGTCTCAGGCCAGATTTGATCTCATGTCCTCTATCTACTGCATCATCTAGCTACCCCTTGCAGTCCAAAATATAGCACTAATGGTTGAGGTTTTACTATTGTCAGCTATAAATAACAAAGATACAAATTCCATCCATATGGAGGGGCATTTTCTTATTCACTTACCTTTTGGTCTAGTTCAAATTATTTTACATATAGAGTCAGAGATGTTAGGAATTTCTAACTCTAAGTCATATTTGTGTGTAACAAAAGTATGTGATTTCAACTTCAGAAATGAGGGTTAAAAGAAAGGTAATCAGTCTAACAAACTCAATTTACCTTTCATTACCTGGGTATAGTGGCTTGTAGCCTCTGGCTAGAGCTAAAAAGAAGTAAACTTGTATTTATTGGGGAGAGTCTTCTTGGTCACACCAACCTTCTAGACCGGAACTGAAATGATAATGAAATAACTGAAATGAGAATAAATTGCTATGAAAAGATAATAAAGAAGGGACCAAAACTAAGTTACAAGGATATCAATCAGATAACATGCCCAGACATAGTATCAGGGTGAAAGAAAAAGAGAAGAAAGAAAAGAAAAAATAGAAGGGGAAGGAAGAAGAGACAGATTTATTTCAGAAATGTAATATTCATTGGGAAAGACTAGAAGCATTGTGCCATATTCCAGTATAGTGTCAGTAGGTAACAGCTACTACTGCTGGTCCAGAGAGAGCAATATGATGAAATTGTTAGAAGATATCAACCCTACAGCATGAGAAGCATGAGTACCCTTTCTAGGCATGTACTCCAGCGCATTCTTCCCACTGATTTAGTTGGAGGAAAGTGAGATCCAAGTATGACAATGTGAGACATGCCATTACTATTTTTTTTAGTAATTTAAAGAATTAAATGCTTTTGCTTTGAACTGTGTTTTATGGCTGATTAGTAAATGTAAGTACATATTTATTGAAGATTTATGATAAAATAGACAAAAGTTGAGCAGTAAGAGGAGAATCTAAGATCTGTCTCTATTAGAGAAGTGAATTGTTGTTTGACCATTTCAGTCATATCCAACTCTTAATGACCTCATTTGGGATTTTCCTGGCAAAAATACAGGAATAGTTTGCCATTTCCTTTTTCCTGTTCATTTTACAGGAAACTGAGGCACACAAGGTTAAGTGATTTGCCCAGGTTCATTACATAGCTATTAAGTATCTGAGGTCACATTTTAACTCAGGTCTTTCTGATTCCAGATTTGCTACTCTATCCACTGCCACCTGTCCCTGAAAGGAAATCTCATACCAACTGGATTATGTGTTCATCAGAATATCAGGTTAAAGAGAATACCTAAACTGAAAGGAGGCCAGAAAATCCAAAAGAAGGCTAAATGACAAGGAAAAAATATCAACTTTAGTTCAAAAATTGGGAAAGAAATTAGTTGATTGATTTTTCTTATATCTTCAGTTTGGTAACTTTCTTCAAGCTTTAATTGAGCTTTCTGGCCATTTTCTTCAATATATATTTTTGTTGTCATTGTTGCTTTATTCTCTACCTCCCTTACAAATGATTAATTATTTTTCCACACTGATGCTATAGGATGACAAATTCATATCTAACCATAATCTTTTGGAATTAATTCTATTTTATTTTCTATAATATTCTAGGAAAGCCTGTCCCTACACTTTAACTATAAATTGACTTTTTATTTATAACTTGTCTCAAATATCTCAATTAGGTGAATTCACTGTGAAGTCTCAGTTGGAATTGCAATAGTGTATAATTATAATTTTGTCTACATATTTTATTTTATTTTATTTTATTCATTATTTTTTTCAAGGCAATGGGGTTAAGTGGCTTGCCCAAGGCCACACAGCTAGGTAATTATTAGTTGTCTGAGGCCAGATTTGAACCCAGGTACTCCTGACTCCAGGGCTGGTGCTCTATCCACTGTGCCAACTAGCCACCCACTTTGTCTACATATTTAAAAAAATACAGAAAGGCTTTAGAGGGAGTTAGGTATCTCTATAGAGAAAGATAGTACAGTAAATAGAATGTTTGGTATAGAGTCAGGATTACTAGAGTTCAAATCCAGTTTCAGAAAGTTACTATGTGATCCTGCACTAAAACTGCTTGCTCAGTTTCCATTAATAAAAATGAGGATAGTAACATCATCTTCTAGGTTGATATGAGGATAAAATTAGACAATATTTATAAAGTGCTTTGCAAACTTTGAAGTACTATAGAAATGCTAGGTATTGTCATTACTATTATAGAAAACTTTAATAATATAATTTCATTGATGGAGAGATATTAGATTTGTGATTTGCTGTGAGTATCAAGATCAAAACTTTTATCTGTTTAGTACTTCTCATACATGTAATGTTAAATAGTCAATGGTTAATTGTTTGATAGTAAGTTAATGATTCACTATTTAACTGGCCTTTTGTTTTTCTGAGATATTTCTGAGTTTTTATTTTCAACTGTGTTCTCTTATCATTCTTAGACATGTGACTATTGCACATGCCTCAATGTGTAAACATATTTTATAAACCAAAATTGAGCTGTCACAGCAGTAAGTTGGCATAGAGGAAAGAGAGCTGTCCTTATGTTCAGGAATGGATTCAAGAGTTGGCTCTGGTATTTATAAACTTCACAACTGTAAGAAAGACAATCTGTCTGAAATATTATTCCTTTAGTAAAATTAGGTGTTGTTTATTCTTCATTGTTGAAGAGGACCAATGACATTTCAGGGTGGTCTTGATTAAAGCATAAATTGGATTTAAGTAAGGCAGAATTGCACAAAGTTGTCAACCTCACTCTCTCTTTCAGTCATCAAAGTTCAGTGGCAAGACAAAAATCAGGATGACTGTCAATGGCTCAGGATGCATTGGATGACCTTGACATCTTCAATGTCTGACCAAACTCTAAGCATTTCATAGCATTTGCTTCAACCATCTTCATGACCATCTGTATAAATTTTGTTCATCTGTCTATCCCACCATGGGAAATCTCATGCTTGGGATAAATATCTCCTCTAATTTACCCAGAGTTTTGAGTTACCATCAATCTGGTTCAACCCTCTGATGGTTTTGCTGGTAGTTGACTGCTGCACATACTACAGCTTCTTGAAGTCACAGGTAACAGTTGAGTGGCAGGTGAAATGCCACTATATATGCCACATAGATAGATGAGCAGCCTTGAAAAGGTCTCAGTAAGCCATCACACTAGAGGTACTAGCTGTCCGTAGACACATCATACACCCCATGTTCTATATGTCTTACTGAGTTATAGAGAACAAAATATCATGTGAAGTGCTTTAGAAGTGTGAATTATTACTACTAACAAATAAGTCATGACAATAATGTTATATAAAATGATAGACTTCTTTCAAGTAGATGCATTGATGGCTCTTTCAGTTATAAGTTTGGACTGGACCCATCATTTCATTGTTACTATGAACTCCCAGATGAGGAATCTCTTCCAGGTGGGCACCTTCTCTGCCACTTACATACTGTAAGAGAGTTATCTGGGATGTTGATAGACTAAATGATTTGCTGAGGGTCAGAGATCCTAAGCATATCCGAGGCAGGATTTGAATCTAGGGGTTCTTGGTTTTGAAGTCAGTTTTCTATTTAATACTCCATGTGCCTCTCTCCTTCAATTAAGGAGAGGTCAAATCACTGAGATAGCCAGAATATGGACTTCCTACTATATATTTTCAAAATGTACTTTTAAAGCATTAGCTAATTAATCCTATTCTCTCCTTTCCAGGGTCTTGCCAAGGAAACTGATCTTCATTCAGCAAGAGTGAACATTGTGTATTTTCTCCAAGCTCTCCAGCCTACTCCTTCCTTCCCTGTCACCTCAGCAGGTAATTTGTTCTGGAAACTTAAAGAGTCTCATGACTAAATCATGGTGAATAGGCTCCCTGTTGCTCTTGAGCTAATGAGGGCAGGGCAACAAAGGAGATGCACTTTTGCATACAATTTTATTAGTAAGTGGGAACAGCAGTGTTTGCTGAGCATCATTAGCCAGCATAGGTAGGCAGCAGCACCAGGCATTACAACATCTTAAGGAATTTTAGCAATTTGGGGTGGTATTCCTCTCTCTCTCTCTCTCTCTCTCTCTCTCTCTCTCTCTCTCTCTCACTCTGAAATGAACTCTGGTATTTTTACAACTTTCATAAAACTACCAAATTAGTTGCTACTTACTATTGGCCACGTTCATTATAATGAAGCAGGCGATCTCTGGACATAAAGATATATTCTAATCTTTCTCCTTTTTTTGGTATCAAGAAACAAATATTGGAATACAAGCAAACCTCTATAAACAAGGAATGTATCTAGCAAACAGACACTGTTGAAATAGTTAATCTTTTGAAACTATTAAACTGTATAGATTCTGTCTAGTCTACTATGCAATCCTATCTAAACTAATGTCTCCAAGTTATGCCACCAAGCTCTCCTAGTTATACATCGTAAATTCATTAAGGTTGCCTTCAGTTAACAATGACCCTAACTCCCAGTCAAGTTCATGCCTTTATCTAAGGTACTATAAATGCTTAATCTTAATTTAAGGTTAATCTATAATTTTTTTAGCTCCTGCAGACATCTGCAGAAACACAATCTTATGTCACACTTTAGACCATTCCTTAATCTCTCAGGGGTCACCCTAACTGCTCTCCTAACTCTTCCCTGCACAGTAGGTAGGTTACACTCCCTATAAGAGTTTTTCTCACCTCCAAACTGCTAAACTGAGCTGACTTTAGCTAATCAGTACCCCCGTTTACTTACAGCTGTTTCTCCTCTTCTTTCCCACATTTTTCCTTTATTTAACTATGTTCTCACCAACCCAATTTGTATCTGTTTCTTCTTTGCTTAAACTTATTCTCTTCTTAAAAACTCACTTTTTACCTTGCTAAAGAACTCTCTGAATGAACTTGTAATTTTTTGCAGTAATCTGTGAATAAAATTTATTTCTTTTCTTACCTTCCTGAGTCAGAGAGCCTGGTGATTGCTTGATAAAACCCCCTCCTTGAAGTCACTCATCCAGCTTCAATCCCAAAGGCAAAAATGATGAATACATATTCAAGGAGTACTTTATAACCTCATCTCATTTGATGCTTCCAATAACCATGTGACGTAGGTCCTCTATGTAACATTTTTATTTGTTTGTAGAATGGTAGGGGTAACTGGTCCATGATCAAATAGCTCAGGGCTGGCCAAAATGTGGCCTACAGGGTGATTTTATGCAATCCTTCTGTGGATTAACTAAATGCTTCAGTAAATGAAGCTAAGCTACCTCAGAGTAGAGGTAGCTTATTAAAATGACAAATGAAAACATATTATCTACAGTTTAAATAAAAAATTTTAAAAATAAGCTTGGACAGCCCTGATAGCTCACAAGTATGAAAGGCAAGATGTGAATCCAATCCTTCCTGATATTGGGTCCAATGCTCAAAAAATATGTTATACTATCTTTATAAAAAGTACATTTTATCCTTATATTTCCTTGCCTAGGAAAGCCCAAGTGCAATAAATTGAACATGACAGATTCTTTCTAACCATAAATTATATGTACCTATTACTTTCATACAAGGCATATTTTGGAGTTAACTCATTTTGAGACATTTTGGTTCAGGAAATTTGATTGTTAAATTTTCGTTGTGAGTATTTCTCAACAATCAGCAAAGGCTACAAGTCAGAACTTAATTTGTTGATTGTCTATTTTTCAGAAAGTGATGGAGAAAATATTAAGTCATTTAATTTTTTTCTAGAGAGATGATTGTTAAACATTTAACTACAAGGATTCTCCTGATTCATGCCTTCCTTGTAAGTATACAAAGTATTCAAGAATATCAGCAAAAGTAAAGTATTTGATGAACCTTTGCAGTAGAAATCTAAAGGATCTCAGGATATTATGGGGGAAAAAGTTGACTTTGATTAAGGAGACCTTATTATTTCATGACTGTAGTTAATAACCTGCTAATTGATCTCCTTTCTTCAAATTTTTTCCTATTTCATTAGATATTTATCACATTATTCTCAGGCTATATATATATATATATATATATATATGCATAATTTCATCCTAAAAATTCCTAAATTTATTGAATTTCAAATCCCTCCCTGCAGTTGTCTTGGCAACACAACATCAATATAACCAGTGGGTTGGAAGTTAAGTGCCCCTGCTATACTTCAGTATCAAAGTGATCTTCCTAAAGTAGAGGTCTGACCATAACATTTCCTCTTCCACCATTCAACAAACTCCACTTGCTCCATATTTCCTCAGGATCAAATATAAAATCTATTGACTTTGAAAGCCCCTGATAACTTCACACATTCCTACCTTTCCAGCATCTTTATACCTTGTTCCCCTTCATTTGTATTCTGCCATCCAGTGATACTGGTCACTTTGTGGGTCATCACTCAGCACACTCCATCTCTAAGCATTTTCACTGACTGTTCTTCAAGCCTAGAGTGCTCTCCCTCTTCCTCATCTTTGCCTCCTATCTTCCCTGACTTCCTTCAAGTCTCAGCTTTTACAATTCCTAGTCCTCCTTAACTTTATTGCCTTCCTTCTGAGACTACCTATACACATAAATATGTATATATATATATATATATATATATATACATATATATTTGTAAATACATACACACAAATATATTTGTATATATGTATATGCATATCATTTCTACATGAATGTTTGAATTTTATCTTTGTCTCTAGATATTTGATGGAATACAAAACCTTTTTTGTCAAAGTTCCTAGAACATAGTAAGAGCTTAATGAATGCTATCTGGCTGACCTTGTTTTGAATACCACTTTGTGTTAAAATTGCATCTTTTTTTCTGGTGCCCCTGACACTCTTGTTCAGTTAGTATAGTATGTAAACTTAGAAGTAATTAGTACAAGGTACTAATAGGAAGTAAAATTGCAAAGAGTTACCTTGAAGTGCTTGGGAAGACAAAAAATAGTTCTTAGTTTATTTTCTATTGGCATTAACAGATGCTATGTAGCAAGGTTTGTCTTTTGAATGAGAGGAAGCAAAATTTAATTCTGTGACTTGCCAGTGCTTCAGCTCTCAGTTTTCACAAAAATTACAAACCTAGGGCAGGCAACTGTAAACATTCCTTCAAATCGACTTATTAAGAGAAATTTATTTTGGTGCTTGGGGGAGAGAGAGCAGTGAGAAAGAAAGAGAACATAAAGTGGGCATAATGGGGATGTTGAAGTGATCAAGAGATCCCTGGAGGTAAAGGCAGATAGGGGGAGAAACCATTGTAGCTTCCCATTTTAATTAATTTTTCTTGCTAACTAGATATTAAGCAAAATTGTTTCCATGATAATGAATGCATATACAATGGCTCAACTCTCTGGGATAAATTTTGTGATTGTTCTGTTTCAACTATACTTCTGGTTGTACTTCTGGTTGAGGATCTCAAGATAGTGCATACAAATGTTCACATTTATCTTTGCAATAATTTTCTGGGGGAATGATGGGAAAGGAAATGTTTGTATCATATAGACAAAAAACCCCAGTAAAACTTAAGAAGGGTAAATGATCTATGTCCAAAGTCACCAATAAAGTAAATAGCAGAGATTATTCTTTAGGTTTCTTACCCAAGGCAGAGAAAATAGCTGCAGCCCAGAACATTTCCCCCATTAGGGCAGGAATAAAGATGAGTCCACCCATGCGCTTCCCATATATTTGCTGAAATGGATCTAACATTGTCACATACCCTTTGGAACGCATGGGTTTTGCAAAAAACAGACCACCTAAAACCAAAACATAAGAAACAAAAAGTTTTAAAAATTTACTATGTAATTATTATCTGTTATAATTTTATAGTTTTTTATATCTAGATAAAGTGTATATAATTTCCCAAGTCACTCCAATATTTTCTAGGAAAGTCATAAAATTGGTGAATAGAGTAATCAGAAAAAGACAGGATTTTCCCAGGAAATCTAAAAGCACAGAAAGATGGTGGAGCAGAAATCAAAGTCTAATATAGTTTCTGCATGAAGTTTAATCTGAAGAATTTAGCAATGGAAAAAATAAGAGCTGCAAAAGTTCTTTCTATTAAAATTACACAGATTGCCTGTGGAAATGTTTTAATATTCTAATACTCAACATATAGTATTTGCATTTTCAGGATATTATTTAAGAATTTTGTTCTTAATGTCTTCAGGAGGTTCTGATTCTAGGCAAATATCTATGGCTACAAATTCAGGATAGTTGCAGTTCTTTTTTCTCATAATTATCTTGTTTCCCATTTATGGGGTCCCTTGTTTAAATTAGACACTTAACTGTATGCAAAATCTATGTGTATTTGAAGATAATTTGATGATTCTAATTGTTAAAATACTAATGACATTGAAAAAATAAAATGAGATAAAACTCATTGAATCCTTAGCATTCTAGTTGTCATCTTAGAAGAAATTATTTGAGATTTTCTATAATTAAATGATTAAATTGTGTATGCATTTAAACTCTGATGCTTGCAGATCTGTGTAAATTTTTTCTCATTTCTATATTGTGTTTGATACTCTATAAATATAATGTAGTTGTGAGAGAGTCAATCTTGGAGTCTAGAGGATTTTAATGTTGTGTTTCTTTGTCAAATATTGATATGAATATAACTAAGTTATTTGTTCAGTGACTCCAAGCTCCAGATGATTCTCTCAAACAGTTAGTTCAGAATAGTTGCAGATTTGCATTGGTAGAGGGATGTTCATCATTAAGAGTTCCCTTAATCAATCCAGGCTAGACCTAAAAAAACCTCAATGCATACGGAGAAAGAAAAAGACATAGATTTCTGCAATCATAATTATTACAACTTTTACAGTGAAATGCATAACAATTAAAATATGATTTCTTTTGTTTGTTTGGGTTTTTTTTAGGTTTTTTGCAAGGCAAATGGGGTTAAGTGGCTTGCCCAAGGCCACACAGCTAGGTAAGTATTAAGTGTCTGAGACCGGATTTGAACCCAGGTACTCCTGACTCCAAGGCTGGTGCTTTATCCACTACGCCACCTAGCTACCCCAAAATATGATTTCTTATGCATCTAAGCTAAGAAAACAAAGAGGACACAACATGCATTCCACCCAACTTAATGGGCAGAATATTGAGAAAGTTAATTTCTGTCTCTCTGTGTGTGTCTCTGTCTCTCTTTTCTCCTCTCCTTTACCTCTTTCCTTTCATTTTCATCTTCTCCCTCTCACCTTTTCCTTCTCTCTTTTCCCTTCTTTTTTCCTCTATGCATAGAGATAACAGGTAGCAGCAGAATAATGATTTGGGCCCCCAATTTACTAGGAGGGAGAGATTTAAGTTTGAGTGCACTGAGGGGAATT
Source organism: Macrotis lagotis (assembly GCF_037893015.1). Taxonomy (NCBI): domain Eukaryota; kingdom Metazoa; phylum Chordata; class Mammalia; order Peramelemorphia; family Peramelidae; genus Macrotis; species Macrotis lagotis. The sequence continues at coordinate 190,184,312 of NC_133663.1, forward strand.
ATGCAGTGATTGGAGAAGTGCTGGAAAATCTACTCTTCCCTATCAATAATCTTCTATATCACTATATGCTAGTGAATTATGGTCCAAGATTACTGGTTATTGACTTAAAAGCTAATGGAAAGGCACTAAACAGGCTGAAGCATGCCACCAATAACTTGTGTGAGAACAATATATAAGAATCATCCAAAATAAGAGGTAGGCCAATCATATAGTAAGAACTATATGAATACAGATAGAGAGTTGAGATGTTTGATTTTGACTTTTAAGAATGAAAAAGCCAGAGGAAGGAGTGTAGTTCATACATTACTTATGTATGAAAAGAAATATGAGAGTTGTGAATGATCAAGTTTAGAAGGATTCAAACTCTGTTAGTGGAGAGAATGCCCACACTAAGATCATTGATCTTACCTAAAATCAGGCTAAGTGAGTATCCAATTGGTGCTTGTGCCCAAGCCAAACCATAATTGGGTACATAAACTGCCTCAGCTGTCCCATTTATATAACCTCCTCCAACCCAAGTAGCTGAAACAGAATGAAACAACAGAAAATTAAATTATATAACAATACAATCATTTAATATTTTAAGTGGCCATCATTTTAATTCATTATATAACACAGGAAAAATATGATACTTACCAATAACTTTTAAAAATTTCCTTTAAAGGGAGATGTCTAGCTATATTCATCTCAAGGTTACTTTTGTCATTCATAAAAGAAGGATATTTGAATTAATTGACCTTTAAAATTTCCTCTTAACTCTTCATCTGTGATGTTATGATTCCATTTTAGTACAACCTCATCCACTTTACATGTTTGCTCTCTCCTTGCTAGTCATCATTACTCTGAAGTAGGAATGGTTTCAATATGACTGTTTTTATGTTGGATCCACAGGGCTGTGCCAATCCAAAATGCATCAACAAGATGTATTAAGCACCTACTACTTTACTAAGAATTGCAGAAAAAATGTTTTAAATGGAATCTTAAATTTCTCCTGTCTGTTACAATGTTGATACTATTTTAGAATGAAAACTTCTGCTGATTTGAAATCCTTATATTTTGTGCTAAGAATGTAATTGTGCATGAAATGTTTATTGAGATAATCCTTATAATTTTTCAGTAGAACAATTGTCATTGTGCCAGGAAAGAATATAGTAAAAGCTTCCTGAGGACAAGGGCGTCTTGGTTTATCTCTAATATCTAGGATAAATTTAATGTTTGTTCAACTGAATAGAATTGAAGTTGGTTCCAAACTTTACTCATGTTATATCCTACGCTTACATTGCTCTCCTTCCCAATCTCTGCCCACTGATATTCTAACAATTAATTAATTCTCCCTACTATATATTACCCCATCCCCTCCCACCTCCATCTAGAAAAACAGTTCAAAGGATCATAGAATTAGAACTGAAAAAAAATTTCTAACCACCTACTTCAATTCTCTCATTTTACAGATGAGGACACTGTGGCACAGAAATTCCAAACAAGGTTGAAATCACTGAGACAATAAACACCAAAGCCATCATGGCATTCATATCATAAGAACTCAAACCATCTGTTTCCAAACCCAAGTAGGACTCATTCAATCCTACTTGTCTCTCTTAATCTGATCTCATTGAATTTTATATTTATATTTAATTTGCATCCTATTTATCTATATAAGTGTCAACTTGTACTGGATTATAAACTCATTGAGGGCAAAGTCCTTATCTTATTTATGAGTTTATTTCTTTTGCTTCCAGTTATAGCATGTGATACTTAATAGTTTGATAAATATATAAAGAGCAATTGAATGAATTATGCTTAGTATAGTAGTAGGGTCAATACTTGTGCTATGTAACATGAATTAGAAATATAGATGATGTAATGGATAGAACCCTGTGCTTGGAATAGAAAGATCTGAGTTCAAATTTAGCCCCAAACATTTTCTGGGTGTGTGCCCTTGGGCAGGTCACTTAATTTCTGTTTGCTTCAGTTTCTTAACTGTCAAATGGGGTTGATAATAGTACTCACCTTACAGAGTTGTAGTGAGACTCAAATGAGATCTTATTTGTAAAATGTGCTTAGCATATTGCCTGACCCAAAGGAGGTACTATGCAAATATCATCATCATCATCACTATATGATATTTTAAACTTCTAAGCTAAGGATTTTTTGTTTGTTTGTAGACTATTTATTCCATGATCAAAAGATAAATAACATTTCCTTTCCCTAGACAATGATCACGTCTATTCTTAAACCAAATGTTTGTAGTGCAATAACAATGAATTAGCTTGAAAGTAAAGGCATGCTTGGAGCCACCTGAAGCATATCTGGTGCCAGGAAAGCTCTTGAGATGAAATAATTATTTCAAAAAAGACTAAATCAAATTATATCATAAGAATGAAACAGCAAATTAGATTAACATCAAACAACATATATTCACATAAATATTCATTCACTCAATAGATTTTTAAGTATATACTCTATAGTGCTTTAAAGCTTGTAATTTTTGTTTTCCATATTTTCCCTGTATTTTAATTCTTAACTTCCATGTTCATTTGTAACTACAGTGACTAAAACCAATGCATTCAAAATGATGTTATAGATCTTTCAATAAATCTGACCAGCAGAGAACATTTTATTTTTCCTTTCAAGTTTCTGCTGTCTTAAAATCTCTAGAGCTTGTGATATATCTTCAAAACAGTCTGTAGAAGTCTAGAAGTCTAATTTTCTTAAAGACTTTGGTAGTAAGTTGAATTTAGAATTTAATGTATTTTTAATTAAAGACATGACAACACCATCTCCATTTTTTGAGCACACACCAATTAACTTCAATTGCTATTTCAGCTACATTGTTAATTGTTCAGTTATTTCATTTCTTCTTCAACTCTTGGTGACCTTATGTGGGATTTTTGTGGCAAAGATATTAGACTGATTTGCCATTTCCTTCTCCAGCTCATTTTTACATATAAATAAAGTGAGATGAACAGGTTTATGTGACTTGCTCAGGGTCACTCATCTAGTAAGTATCAGAGGTTGGATTTGAACTCAGGTTTTTTGAGTCCAGCCCTAAAGTTATAGAGCACCTTGAACCATCTAGTTGCCTTTATTGTCACCTACACCAGTCAGCTAATAATTAGTGACATGATATGTGTATATATATATATGTATACATATATATCCCATATGTATATATCCTATATACATATTCAAGATGCACACCACACATATACACACACTTATATGGTACATTAAAGCTTACAAAGTTTGCTTTATGTATGTATATGTATTTTTTCATATATGGATGTAATACACACACATATGTGTGTATGTATTACTTACTTGCTCATGGTCAATCAGCAAGTGTCAGAGGTTGAATCTGAATTCAGGTCTTCTTGACTCTAGCTCCAGATCCATGGAGCACCCTGCACCTCCTAACTGCTTTTATTTTCACTTATGTCAGTTTGCTAAATAATAATGAGTGACATGATATATATATATATATATATATATATATATATATATATATATATATACAGATATCCTATATACATATCCCATACATATTGTGCTTTAAGTCTTAAAAAGTTTGCTTTATATATGTCTATATCTTATATGTGTATAAAATATACACACATATGTGTGAATCTAGACCTATATCTATGTCAGCTATAATTATTAACATCATTATTATTGTGGCCCAAGATTCTATTAGAGAAATTCAAAATAACATTCCACGATATTATATATCTCTAGTTCGTGTTATTTTAAAAAGGTAAAAGCAATAACAAAATAGATTTCCAATTAGTTTCAATACCAAAGTTTCTTTGTATAAAATGAGAACATTTGAAATGAGTTATTTGATATAGAGTAATATGTCAATCATCCTCCCTGTATTTCAACCTGACCCTGATCCTTTTTTTCCTGGGTTATTAACTTATCAATATTAAGTAATATTTTTTCTTCTTCATTTCAAGGTTTAGTCATACAATTTTTCATCATGGCGGTCTTTTTGTCCTTTAGGCTAAAATGAAAATTATTGACATTCTGATTATAAATCATGATTATATACTTTCAGTTTGGTCTTATTTTGTTTATACAAAATTCTTCATTTAGACATTTTGATCAAGCAATAGAAATATTTTCTCTATGGAAAATTCCATATACTAATATTTAAAAAAATACTATCTATTTCCAGAGAGAACTGATGAATTGTGTGTGCAGATTGATGTATAATTTTCTTTTTCTTTATTTTTTTGCCTTTTTTGAAATATATGACCAATATGAAAACAATATTTTGCATGGTTTCACATGTAATCACTGATATCACTGTTGCCTTCTCAGTGAATGGAAAAGGGGAAGAATTTGGACTTCAAAATTTTAAAAAAGTGTTGAAATTTATTATTATTTAGTTATTTTTTAAAGAAAACAAACAAAAATAAAAAATATTCCTTATGTGATTGTAAATAATGAGCATGAGAAGTTAGAGGGGGGCAAGGAATTTTTTTAAACTTTTATTTTTTAAAGGCATAGTTACCTTCCTTGAAGGGTAGATGCAGAATGGCCAAATGATTGCACGATTACTTAGCAAACCTAACGTATAAATTTTAAGATAAAGCATAATAGAATCATGGACTATTTATGTTATGAGAAAAAAAGGAGGTCCTAAAAATACTTCTTAATATTTAAAAAATGATTAGAAACTCAATATTTCAACAAATTCCTCAGGAAAATGTTTAGCAAGAACAAATAGAGCCTTTCTGTGTATGGTCATAGTAAATCAGTAGGTGCTTAATCCATATCCTACCCTTTTTATCCCCAATAATGTTTATTGATCTATGAAAGGTGTGGTCCCAGGACTTTAAAACTATCTAGGATATTTGTACACACTAGCTGTATAAACATCTGAAAGATGAATAATTGTGTTCAATAAATTATTCTAGAATATTTATGCTTAAGCCAGACAAAGTCAGATATTAAGACACAGATATTTTTCGCCAACTAAGTCATGGCAACATAATTATGTTATGTAAAATGCATATTTTTAATGGTATTTCAGAGTTGGTATTTCTCAGTTGGCATTAAGAGAAACAAGAAAAGACTCAATGTAAGAGGAATTGCAATCATTTGAAAAAAATTAATTCAGTATAGATTTTGAAATGTTATTAGTTATAAGTGAATGTTTGTGTATCAAATATTGTTATATTCAGTGCTTTTTTCCACTAATTTTCATTTCTTTCCTGAAATGACATTATGGGAAAAAGGAAGAAAAGCTGGACAGTACTTTAGAACACAATGAATTGTTGAAGAAGGAAGAATGCTCAAAGTGGAATTTCTGCTAGGACATTCCCCAGTGGTTCCCCCTCTTTTTTTCTGGCAATACATATCTTCAAAGATCTAACATTAGTGCATTATATTGATGAAAGGAATTTTCATTTTTTAAAGTAATTTCTAATTCAAGAATATTATTTATATATTAGGATTTCAATTCAATGGAAATGTTTGCTCCTCATTTTATCTGTTTAGATTTTTTAAAATGGCAAATCAATTACTAATATTCATTGACTTTTGTCATTTAAAATTTTACTAAAAAACAGTATTACCCTAGTATCTACTGGTATAACAAGTCCCAATTAGTTTCTTCTTTATTTATGGATATTCCAAGAGCTGCTCATCTTAATTTTGACTTTTTAAAACTTTCATTCACCTCTTAGTTTTCTCATTTTTTTCATTTCATCAACTAAAACCCTGATTGAGTTAAATTTAAATCTATGTATCCATTGATATTCTACTAAGTAATTTGCATGAAATCAATTTTGCTATAAAATTCATAGTTTTAAACCATTTTGAGTTTTAAAATTTTTAAACAGTCATTTAGACCACTAGAATTTTACTAGTTCAGACACAAAGAGGGCCTCCTTCAAATCAATGAGTACATCACTATATTAAGTTACAAAGCATAACACAGAAAGCCAAGAAGATGAAAGGTGAAATCTTGGTACCTACCAGTCATGGTAAATCCACCAACTAGCAAACCTATATCTCTGCCACCAACTATAATCGCTTCACTGCGTTCTTCAGAATTGCCACTGTTCTTGGTTTTCCACGCAGCCCATATCCCAACCATCAATATCAGAAGATAAAACACAATAATAGCTATCAATCCTTCCACATGGAATGCCATCTTCAGCTAGAGATCTTGATTTGTCTCCTAGATTGGCTATTTCAGTAAGGATTCTAAAGAAAAATACAATAAAAATTGTAATGCATTAATATAATTATTCTAATATTAATTGTAATACATGATTAACTGAGAAGTTATTTACATACCAGGTGATGATGAATGGTATAGTCTCCATAGCTTAAAGAAACATTGTATTGAGAAAAGGAAACCTAAAACTCAATGTCATTGAACATGATTATAAACTAGATTTTTTTTAACCAAGTAAGAATTTTACATAGAAAATTAAGTTGGAAATATTTCTTATTTACTGGTCTTTCAAAGAGAAAGAACCAAAGAACCTTACCCTCAACTCACCAAGTTTGTAAGAACACTTGCTAAGAATGACTTGATATAATTTTATAAGTAATTTTCAGTAATTTTTATCCTAGGAATATTCTGATATATCTCACTTGAATAAGAATTGCTCGAGGCTGTTCAATTAGTGAATATATCAGAACTTTATATGCAATATGAAGCAAACATGTAAAGCCTTAAAAACAATTTGATCAATATAGACTAAACCCACTTAGGAAATGTCAAATATACCTTAAGAAATCATTTCTATAGTTGTTCACTACCTAATGATAAAGAATCTCCCCACCCCCAGTCATTGAGAGAAATTGAGAGAACCCCCCCCCCAGCCTTTAACATGGAATGCTTTCAGAAAATCTCTTCATGAAAATGGGATTGTCTTTTAAGTTGCAGAAAGTACAGAAATAAAATAAATTCCTAAAACCATCGGAAGTCTCAAAACATTTGCAGTCGAAGGGACCAATTCGAACTCTGTATCTCTCAGATTTTTTTTTCTTTTAGATGACACACTGTCATCAGATCAACCAAGTAGATTGCCGAGAATGCACACATGGAGGTGGACACAAAAGCACTTTCCTTATCTAGGAAAGAACTAGACCAAAGAAAGGCTGGGTAAAACCTATCTCTGGAAATTAATCGGCAAAAGTAGTTTCCTTAGATACTCATTCCTATATTTCTATATACCTTCTTCTCCCAGCCGCTCCTCGCCCTGAGATCTTGTTGCACACAACTTCTGACTCCCTCCAGTGAGATTTTGCTCCCATTCCCTCCTGTCCTTTCCCCCTTTCCCCGCCTGCTCCGCAGTTTCTTTGTCTCCACGCCTCCCTGAGCCCGCACCAACCTGCTAGATCTCCATTCTAATGGAGAGCAATTTATCCGGGCCGAAGAGGGTGGAGAGTATGATAGGATCTCTCCCAGAGACCCTTTAAAGGACTGAGATTGAATCTGTTCAAGGCGCTTCAGCCCCTCCTCAAAGGGGGCTCCCGAGTCCAGTGTGGGCGCGGGAAGGCAGAGCCTTTGGTCCTACCTTGCTTCTCCCTCCCTTGAGAGTCTTCCCAGGAGATGCTCGGGACTCAAGCCTCTTGCGGATGGCTCCTCCAGGAGGAAAGAGGCGGTCCACGGTGGGCTCCTGGGGGCTGAGGGCTCCAGAGGAGGAGACTGGTGACAGCCCTAGAGGCAGCGGGAGCAGCAGCAGGTCTCTTAGAGGAGCCTCCCGCTAGTCCACAAGTATCTCTACCTCGAGTTTCAGTCGAGTTTGTGGGTGTGGCACAGGGTTCTGATCTTTTCCTGGGGAAGACGAGACTCGGATGGTTGGGTGGCACTGAAAAGTGCTGGGCTGGGGGGTTCCGTAGATTAGACGTAATTGTCAGACCAAAGAAAGCATCCTTTCTTTATAAGGGGAGGAGAAGAAGGGGTATTCGTCAGAGCCTGGAAGCCGGACGTCAGAGAAAAGTAAATGAGAGAGGACTTGGGGACAGCGCCAGTCTGGGGCACTCGGGGTGGGCGAAAGGTTGAAAACAAGGGAGGGAGGAAGAAAGGAGAAGGGCGGGTGCCAGGGGAGGGAGAAAAAGAGAAGGAGGAGTCGTTGGATGAGGGAGGGAGTAAAACCACTGATGGAGAAAAAGAGGGATTGTGAGGAGAGAATAGGCGACGTGGAAAAGGAAGGAGAGGAGTGTTTGGGAGATGGACAAGTCCCGCAGTTCCCCCACCCCAAGGGGTCGTTCAGAGAAATAGTTAATTTCCAAGGGAGCAACAAGTGAACAGGTGCAGCCTCTTAAGACCCCCTAACTTTCAACCTTGCTTCAAAATTTCCTTGCCTTTGCCCCCCCCCCTTTTTTTTGCATTTGTGGATGTAGAAATTTCAGGTTCCAATCCCATTTTTACCACATAATAGCCTGGAAAAAACTCATCTATCTATCAGGGTCTCAGTTACTTCACTTGTCAAATGAGGTAATTGGACTAGATAATCCCCACGCTGCCTTGCAGATCTATATCTATGATCTCATCAGACACAGAAAGTCTTGGCTTCTGTGGGACTACATGAAGAGCAAGTATGGAACTCTCAAGGACTGGTCTTTTGTAAGAAATCTTTAGTTTAAAAGAAAGTTCTGGGAAAAAAAATCATTTTAGCTTCTCTGACCTATGGAATGTTAAAGTTGGAAGGGGCCTTAGGCATCTACTCTAGCTTCCCTATTTTTACGAAGGAGAAAATACGACTATAGAGGGGAAGGAAATTTCCAGGTCAGTCGGAAAATAAAATTCTCCCACACAGCAGTAGTAAAACAAGGAAAGAGAACAAATGATCGTTTTTGTTGGTTTTTTTTTGTGAAGGCAAAAAATAAAGCAACTCTTTTTGAAAAGAGAAATTAAAATTATCCATATATATTATAAGGAGTTTACTTTTTCAATGAGGAGTAAGTAGTAAGAGAAAAAATGCTCATTAATTAAAAAAAATTAATAAAAATTTTAGTAGGGAAAAAGAATCTGTGGTCACATATCTTTCTGGATAGCATTTAATTCTTCCTTAACTTCTCCAAATTTTTCTAAGATTTCATTATGTAGTGATGGGAAAGCAACAGAACTGTGACTTAATTGGTCAAAATGAATTGGAGGGGTAGCTAGGTGGCACAGTGGATACAACACTGGCCCTGGAGTCAGGAGTACTGAGTTCAAATTCGGATTCAGACACTTCATAATTACCTAGTTGTGTGACGTTGGGCAAGCCACTTAACACATTGCCTTGCAAAAAACCCCCCACAAAAAACCAAATGAATTGGAATTCTTTTCACAGTGGAATTTCCTTTCACTATGGAGATCTGTACCTTCAAATAGTAATGAAGGAGGTAGAATTTGAGTCTAGGTCTCCCTAGATTTATGATCAGTTCTGTATGGAGTCCTCAGGTTGATTTTCCTCTACAAAGCAAAATAATAACAAGCTCTTTAGTCCAATCAAAATATTTAAGTGGAATCCTCAGTCGCTTAACCAGCAATTTCAATGTTTTACCTCCCACATAATCACCACTCAGTTTAGATGGTCATCTTCATATTTATCTTGTGTACCCTTAAAAAAAAAACAACCACCACAGACTAAGAAACCTTATGACGAACAAACAGAAAATAAGCAAAGGTCCAGACCCATAATACGGGGAAGTGAACTGGCTTATCCCTTTAACTGTATTTGTTTTTTTGAAATAAAAAAAAAACCTGAGATAGTTGTTAACTTTATTCTCATTATAGAAAACAGAGAAAGTAACTGGACAAAGATTTTGATAAAATCATTGAGTTGAATGTTTCAATTTAAATATTTTTATCCTTGTTTTTTCTTTGATAGTGCTATTTCAGATGGTAATCTTTGGATATGAATCAGTTGAAATCTATCATTAAAAAATATCCTTAAATGAAAGATAGAGAGGAATCAAAAGATGGCGAAATGTCAATCTTATTGTCAGGAGCATCATAGAAAGAATATTGGACTTGGATTTAAGAGACCTAGGTTCTACTTATCTACAGAAGTGAGGTAGTAAATGGATAGTACTTCAAACTTTCATCTATGCCACTATGTGGGGAAGAAAAGCAAATAAAATCCCTAACTGTAGCTAAAGAAAAGCTTTTAGGTGACTGCAACATAAAACAGAGAATCAATCCTGGTGCCATTCCTGGATCAGACAGAGGTATTTAGGGGAATTTCTAAATGAAGAAATGTCTATGAAGATTCAGACACAATATATCTTGAAGTTGTCCTTCCTAGCTGATGCCTCCTCTCTATCTCCATGGGACAATACTGTATTTTCTTGGATTTTAAATCCCCTGCTTGGTTAAGCTATGACCTAGGATATTTGTGTGACAATGCTTTTTGAAGTTGTAGATGACAAATCAGAGGGATAATTATTATATTAAATTACTGAATTTATACCCCCTAAACAGATTATAGACTAGAATAAGTGGAATGAAGCTAAAATGGGGATTCATGTGTAATCATATAGTAGCATCTGATAAGCCAAAAAATGTAAATTATTTGATAAGGGCTTCTGAAAAAATTATAATGCTATTTGGCAGAAATTTCAGACCAACTTTTAGCCCATATATTGCAATAGCCTTCTAATAGATATACAACTTGAAGAGAAAAGGTCAAAAGATTAAAACAAGTAGAGGAGGAAAAAAAAGATTTAGAGCACTGGCCCTGAACTCTGAATTTTGATTTTTTAATTAATCAAGAAATAGAGGTAGTTATAAAATACAAAATAGACAATTTTGATTTTTCAAAATTAAACTGTTTTTCTACAAACAAAAGCAACATAGATAAAATGAGAAATAGAAATTGTTGTGATAAAATTCTGAAATCTAAGCCATATAAGGAATTGACTCATGTGAGGTCACAAATATGAACTGACATAATTCAAAAGAACTAACAATTATAGATGGCCATATGACATGTTCCAGATCACTGATAATAATTTTTAAAATACCAATTAAAACAACTCTGAGATTTTACCCTTTATCTTGCAAAATGGCATACATAAAAATAAAGAAAAATAGAAACAATGTTGCAGGGACTGTGAGAAGAGGGGCACATCTAATATAGCGTTGGTAGAGGTGTGAATTGATTTAGCCTTTTCAGATAATAACTTGGAACAATGTAAGAAAAGTTATAAAACTATTCATATCCTTTGTAATGCTGATCCTACTAGAGGGCATATATTTCAAAGAGGCCAAAACCAGAAATAAATGATCCTGCAATTGATTTTTGGTAGCAAAGAACTGCAAAATATAAAGAAAGTTGTTTAGAGATTGGGAAGTGGTTGAACAAACTTTAGCAAATGAATACGATGGAATGTTATTGTTAGGTTAGGAATATCAAAGATAAGAAGGTCAGAGAAAAACAGTATGATTTGTATGAGCTTATGTAGAGTAAAATGATTAGTAAGGAGAACATTATATTCAGAAGTCACATTCTGAGTAGTACAAAGAAATCAAATTCTGAATAATTAAAAAATAATAACAAATAACCAATTACCTGACAATAAAACTAAAAACCAGTAACTTGTCTGAGAATAGATAATAAAACCTATATCCATACTCAGAGGAAAGGCAAGGGACTCTGAGGACAGAATATTTTGTCAGACTTGGTTATTTCTTAATTTTTTGCCAAACTGCTTTTTATTTTTAGTTATTATTAGTATTAGTGTATTTTTTTTAACAAGGAATTGTTTGATTCTGGTGGGGGGATAGGATAGGAAGAAAATAAGGATATAGAAATGAATCTAATCCAAAAAGTATGGATAAAACATTTTTTAAAAAAATTAGAAGTATATACCTTATGAAGACATATAAGCAAGATTTCAGAATTATCCATCCATTCTTCCTTGTGAGCTGCATTTAGACAATCTATTTGTCATACATGATCAAAATAAGTTGTATGCACCTTAAATATTTTTTTAAAAAGTTAGTTGTGTCTATTTGCATATGAGAAAGATGTCCATGACAATATAGAATCCATCCCATAGTGGCCAACCTGCAAACTTTGAGTGTATCTTTACTTAATTAGATAACTCCAAAGAAAATAGCTATAGCCTGAGACCAAACAGTGTCTTTTTGGCTTGGTAGAATGTATCAACTAACACCCTGATGGCATAGAATTTGAGAATCAATGGTCATTTCCATACTTTTGTAGGACACTGATGTAGGACTTTATGAAAACTTCAGTTGTTTCAGTTGTGTCCAAATCTCCATGACCATATTTAGGATTTTGTTGGTAGAGATAACTGTAGTAGTTTGCCATTTTATTCTTCAGCTCATTTGACAAGTAAGGAAACTGAGGCAAGTAATTAGCCCAAGATCACACAACTATTAAGTGTCTGAGTTCAGATTTGAACTTATGGTGAGCCTTCCTGATTTCAGGCCTGACACTCTATCTACTAGCTGCCCAGTATAGTGGTAAAAAATATTGTAGAGGGTAAAGAAATCATTTTAGTTTTTAGATTCTCTATAAATATTAACAATTCTTGATACTCTAAATGTGAGCACTCATTCAAATGTCATCATAATAGAGGAACTGAATCACACCAATATTGGCATTTTAACTATCAACAAAAATCAAAAGGCAAAACTGTTGCAATTAAATTGGAAGAATGACTCAGATTCTCCTCGGTGAAGGAAATAACAGAGTTAGTGAAATTTATTTTATTGTGCATCTATAGACAATAAGACATTTTGTTGAACACTTGGTCATCTCATCATTCAATATCCTTGATAAACATTTCCATAAAGACTACATGCATAGAAAAAGGAGTTGGAGAATGTCTGGAAAGAATTTGAGAAACCCCACTATATTTAATTAATATACACTCTGATATTTGGGAACTTTAATTTAAGGGAGAAGATAGTAATTAAAAACCTGTTAATAACATATTGATAAATATAGATCAGTTTTAGAAAACAGAGACCAATGGTTTGTAGACTAATTTTCCATGATATAAGGAAAATAGGCACATTTCATCATCTCTCCATTTATCTTTCTACCTGTCTGTCTGTCTGTCTCTCTGTTTTGACTACCTAGTCTCTGCTAATTCATTTATGTATCTATCATTTTTTAAATGAACAGTTTTTATTTTCTCTCCTTCCTGTCTTATTGAAAAATAAAAAAATCTCTTAACGAATTTGCCAAACAAAACAAGTTCCCATATAGTCCATGTTCAAAAATTATGTATGTCATATTCTGCATTTTGAATCTATTACCTCTCTATTAGAAGAAGTAAGTGACATGCAATAGCAATTTGGAACTATGTCCCAAAACTTACTAAACTGTAATTCCTTTTGACCAAGAAATAATGCTACAAATCTTTTACTTCAAAGAGGAAAAAATGCCTATGTACACAAAAATATTTTTTATGTTTTATAAATATACATATATATAGAATTTCTTTTTGTGATGGAAAAGAACTAGAAAATAAGAGGGTGCCTATAAATTGGGGAATGGCTGGAGAAATCATTGTTTTTGAATGTATTAGAATATGACTTGGATATTATTTCAGAGAAATCTGGGAAGACTTGAACATGAACCCTGTAAATGCAATGAGAACAGAACCAGAACAATTAATATACTATTCTCAAGGTACATTATTTAGAAATTGCATTTATCAGGTATCTGCATGAACAATATAATCATGTTCCCTTTTATCTTTAGTAGAGTCTCAGTAGAGAAGATGGAGAAATGGGAGACATGGTAATTGAAATAAGATGAGCTAGTGATGGAGTTGAAACAGGAAGAGGTCCCCATTGTCCTCTAGCATGAGGCAGCATTGAGGGCATGCTACACTCTACTATCCTAGAGCAGAAGTAAGTTTCTATATAGGATATTTCCTATGATGAAGCAGTCTGATCAGAAGAGAAAAAATGTGGTCTGATGGATGTACTTAGCACCAAGGGCTTTGTTTGACATGTCCCGTGGGAACAGGGCAAAAGAGGAGACTGGATAAGACAAAACAGAAACTGGACATGGG